>NC_092877.1:175136389-175181389 GCF_028372415.1 Notamacropus eugenii | reverse complement strand
ATAGAGGCAATCCATACTGTAGGCAACATAATTGTAAGGGCATGGAGGAATAGATATATAAAGAGGAGGAAAAAATATTAAGGCATGGGAAATCTAGGATTTTAGTTATCCTGAAAAAAGTGATCGAAAGAACATCAATATCTAGTGATCTATGTGACTAATCTCTGTTCCAGACAAAATGTTTATGAGTTTTGTCATGAATTTAGGAAATCTTTGATCAATTTATTATCAAGAAAATTACAGGCTCTTGCAAACAATATTCAATCATTGACCAATGTACCATTACATTTTATAATTAACTAAAAGATGTATATAATATTTACTACTTGTTGATTATTAAAAACCAATTAATTTGGCATATGAATACTATCAGTGAGATCTTTTACAAGGTTTTTCCCAACTGTATATCAAAATCATTGAGATTCCTTGAGATACATAACAAGTTTTTTATTCTATATTCCTCTGATGATAGTCATTAGACAAGACAGAAAACACAGGGATGTATTCTTTTTTTCATCATATGTCAACATTCATTATTGGAGATCAAGAGCAGGTTATGAAGGGAGGGGAGGCTAGAGGAGAGGGAAGAAGGGAGGAGATAGGGAGATAAGAGCCTCTCATCAGTGTCTGCTCTAGACAGGGTTGATCATGAGTTCTGAGCCTAGGTCCAGGGCACACAATAAAGCACATGATATGATGGAGTTCCAGGGGATACAGGTTTAGGAAAACATTGGAGATGGCCAGATTTACACAACCATCCAGAGGTGGGGGTCATGATTCTCCTTGGATCAGCAGAGTACAGGGGCAGGTCACCTGGAATGAATTCTCAGAATCATGCATTCTTGAGGTCAAGATATAGATTTACTACACTTTTCAGTGGGCAAGAGTTCTTAGACAACCTGCAAACTTAGAGGGGTACAGGTAAAGTTTATATAGGATATTCTATAGTAAAACATGTGCCAAATATTCTAACTAGGTGATTCAGGATGGGATTAGGGAGTGGTTAATTCTTAAAGGAACATGCACTTTTTTTTGTATCTACTGCACAGGTATTTTACCCAAAGTTCATTGGGAAATCGCCCAAGAGGGTGGGAGGCTACATGAACATGTAGTTTTAGGCCTAAAACATCACTGAGTCAACCAACAGTCAGGATTGACTAAGGAATACTAGGCTGCTCTCATCAATATCTTGTTAGACAAGATAATTGTAAGGGAGAATACATATATCTAAGTCTAGGATCAATATGATTGGTCAGTGAGTAGTAAATGCCATTATGACCCAGGACATAGCCAGTTCTGCCAGTACACAGCTGGTTCAAACCAATAAATTCCATAGATACAGCTGGCTACTGTAGCAGGAAGGGAGATAACAGTTGTTGTTGGGGCAGGCCGAGTCCTTGGGCTGGGGAGAAATTGTCTGGGATAGTTTTGACGCTAGGCAGAAATGCGATTTTTAGAGAGAACCATGATTTTAGAATTGGGGTCTAAGCACATGCACTCAAGCACCCCATCTAAGCTTTCAAAGTTTTCTCTTTGCATCCCAATTTGGCCAGTCTGGAGTAGAGAGAAAGGTAGAATAGCTTTGATCTGCAGAGATCTCGTAGCATTGAAAACTAAAAAGAGGGAAACTATATGACTACAAGTGAATCAGGCATGACCTTTTTAAACAAGGGTTTACAAATTGTAATAGGGAATAACTCCTCTTCTCTAGAAAGCAAAGAATACTTAACGTTTTATCATATGTGGGGACTGAATGGGATGATTTATAATTGAACTATTTTCTTTGTCTTTAAACCTACTATCCAAAGAACGAACTCCCTCAGACCTAAAATATCATCAGAGGTTTGGGAAGCCTCCTAATGTGCAGCCATTTTAATCTGCAAACTCCATTGTTTTACGGCTAATTTGGTTCTGCACAAAATATCTTGAGTGTCTAGTACAGATTTCTATGAGGATACAACTTTATAAGTTCATGGGGGAGAAAATGAACATATCAGCTTCTGTTGGAATTAGTATAGGGACAAGAAAATTTTGTGAATTTTTAACTCGAGAAATTTAGACTTCAGTCATTAGAAAATTGAATTTTGCTTTTTTAAATTGTATATAACATTATATAAGGCTACAAGGATTTGATAAATTAAAGTAGTTAATAAGGGAATCTGAACAATTTTACCTCAGTGTGGGATCCTAAGATATCTAGCCTCCACAGACACTCTATCCTCCTCCTGTCGAATGAAAAGGGTAGTAATATTTAACAGCTTAGGATAATGGCTTAGGAAAAATATAGATAAGAAGAACATGAAATAGATAGAATGTAATAAATAATACCTTAAATAGTTCATAAATTATATGGTGGATTGTCTATTTTGATATAAATTGATGATTATACTCCAGTGGTTCTTAACTTGTTCCATCTTCTAGTTACATAATTTCGAGAAATAGGGCAAAATAACAAAACAGTAGTCTATCTTCATGTTTTGTGTATTTGAAGCTTTTAATTGCTGTAAAATATTGATATTCCATAAAGACTCTTTCTCCCAGGCTTAGACCCTGAACTCCAGGACATCAAGGAGGGGGATAGCCCTAAAGCCTGCTGGGAAAAACTCAAACATCAGACTACTAGTAAGAGGTTGCTAAACATTAAGACTTTCCACCTTGAACTACTGATTCCAGTTGAAAAGATGTTTCCTCTTGATTGTTTGATATGCGTCTCCTGTAGCCTCACAGACATGAAATCATTGTGGTTAATTATTAACAAGTGCCTTTCTGGTTTTAAATAAATGTCATGTATTCTTTTTCTTTGTAAAATTCTTCATTCTGTTTCATTTTTATGATTCTTATTTTTTTTTATAATTGCTGCTTGTGCAGGAATGTATTAAACTAAAAAGAGAGGAAAATAGCTAGAAGTTTCCAGAAAAGATTTTATGTAAGCTTAATGGATACAAGAGATAGATATTTTCATTAACTCGTAGTATTCTATAACTGAACGTTTTGGTATGGTCACTGACTTGAGAAACAACTACATCCTAATTCAAGCTGCAAACAACTTGGGGGAGATAAAACTACTGATTGGAGAGCCCTAAGAAGGAGAGGTGATCATAAAAGAAGTTGTGCAGCACCTTTCTCAAAATTTAGGTTGAAGGTTTGAGAACCTGTGGATTTACATCACAAGATGATCAGTTTGGATTTTTGGTTGAATGGTTTCTCCAAGGCCTAATTGTAGCAGCAGAAGCATTAGTAACACACTTTGTTGCCTACTAGGATTTCCTTGTAACCAGAAACCAATCAGATACAAAGGATTTTTTGCGTGTGTCTTATAGCAGAGGACTGAATCCTGCATTATTCCAGATGATTAAGATCACAGGATTGCCAATGATGATACAAGTTAAGGCATGAAATGTGGTAGGCTATGGTCAAGCCCATGCATGTTAGAAGGTAACAGCAGTCTCTGGGGAGTAGGTGGAATTTCAAAAGGAAGTTCCCAGGCTGTGACATAGCTAGAAATGCAGAACATGTAGAAAGTAGGAAATATTGCTATATTGACCTTGCCATTTAGGTAGCTAGGCACCACGGCTTCTTTGTTTCAGGTTCAGTTACTGAGCACCCTCATAGATGAATAATAGAAACACCCATTGACCTGTGGAATCCTCAGACTTGGGGCGTTTGTTACCCGACATGGTCCTTACCATCCATTGTTTGGATGTTCTTTCTATAAGGAACAGGAGACATAGGAAGGGCAGACACTGATCAGGACTGTCAGCATGTATCCTTGGTCTCTTTATGACAAGCACATATCTGTAAGCTAAGTAAACTCTTTTGCAGCCCTTGTTCATGCACAAGCAGGTCATTTTTGCCACTTTGATATAAAAGTTTAGGACAACTGCCAATAGCCTCATTCAGTGAGTAACTAATGATTTTTCCAAATAGGAAAAAATGGAAATAAATTCAAAGTGATGAAAAGAAAAAAAAAACTTTATAATTCAAGAATACAATCACCTTATATGCAACTTAATTGTCAATCTTTTTGGTTGAAATGGATGGGTCTTTTTTTCTTAGCTAAATCTGTAGAACTGAGTCACATGTAATCATATCTTTGCAAAAGCTCTCCATTCACATCACCACACTACTTCAGACCCTCATTACCTCTCATCTCACTTGAAGTCTTCTTCTCATTGATCTCCCTACAAGGAATCTTTTCCTTTTCTTCCACATATGTATCTTCCACATAACTGACACAGAGATATTTCTAAAACACAGGTCTGATCAGATTCTTCTCCACCTCAATAAATTCCAATGGCTCTGTATTACTTTTAAGAACAAATATAAATTCCTCTCTGACATTTAAAGCTTTGTACAACCTGTTGCCAACCCACCTTCCTACCCTTATTTTCTATTATGCAACATTTTGTATTATCTTTTATGAATTCTATCTTTTCTCAGACTGGCCTTCTTGCCATTCTTCACACATCTGGTTCCTTCCTCTGTCTCTGTCTCTGAACACACTATCTAAATGCCTGGAATATAGTGCTTCCCTTTCTCAGTCTCACTGCAACCCAGTTTCTTTTGAATCTCAACTTAAGTATAGATTCCAACACAAGTCCTTTCTTGATCCTCTATAAAACTAGGTTGTATTTATTTTGTACACATTTATATATAACATTTTTTCTCCAATATAATATAAGCTCCTTGGGGGAAGAAACTGTTTTATCATTGCCTTTTTATTCTCATTGTTTGTGTGATGTGTGTGTGATGGCAAGCAAAATAGTATCTTTTGCTGTTTTTGTTTTAGTATAATCAAGTGCCTCCCATTGAATCTTGCCTTTATCAACCAAGAGTCTTTAGTAGGAGCAAAGTATAGAAACACCGGTTTCTTTGACTAGAAACAGTATATGTATCTGTATTGTTAATGTTATTAAAGATCTTCCCCACCCATTAACAGGCTTGCCTATTAAAGGGAGTTTGATTAGGGAAGATTAGTAGGAAAGCCCATACCTTTTGTTAATGAGACACTGGTTCTCAAGGATTGGGATTCCCTTTGACTTTAAAAAAGGTATAAATACTCTGAGGGCTAGGTTTTACCCTGGGGCTTATTGGAAGAGTTTGTTTGGCCAGACAAGGACTCTGGGAAGTCTCTAAGGAGCTCCTTGGCTTGGAAAACCCACATGTTGGTGCTTTCCTTTCTGGTAACTATGGTCAGACAGTTGAACTTGTCTGTTAATGGTCAGGCAGAGGAAGTCATGTCTGTTGATCTTTGATTTCTCTGTATTTTCTTTGAAGTTCAGGGTGTTGACTCCACTAAACTAGATAAATGATATATGTGTTTGGTTAAATAAATGATATGTATGCTTGATTAAAGTGATTGTTCATCCCTCAAAAGTTACCTTTCCTTTTATGAACACAGATCTAAGAACCTGTGGCTGCAGCTGCCACCCCCCCAACCCTCCTGTATGTTGGGGTGTTTGCTGTTGCAGCTTGGTATGTAGCAGACAAATAAATATTTGATTTTTTATGGAAAAATTACACATAAATATACCTAGTTTATTTTGGGACTCAAATAGACTGAAGAAAGAAATCCTAGCATATCAACGTAATAGAAAAATCATGCAGAAACCTTCCATTCACTATTATAGGAGACTTCCTTCACTGTTCTATTGATATTTAATCTAGAAATGATACAAGTAACTTATTATAGCTATACAAACATCTGCTAAAAATATTTTATTATCTTTAATTATTTCCTGCCTATTATATCACTGCCTAGGAAAGCAGAAAAAGAATCACAGGGAAGCTCATTCATGAAGTATATATTGCCTCATTTAACAACAATTTATAGAAGATAACTACATATTAATGATTAGACATTCTTTATCCTACCAAAAGAAATTACAACAAAGTCTAATGATTAATTTATATATTTATTTAGTTTATGTATTTCAAAGCCACAATTACAGAATATGACATCTTTGAAATGGCAATAAGACCAAGTTAAAGTCATCAAAGATAAAATTGGCTTGGTTTTTAGCATCTCAAGGAAAATGTAAACCTGCTTTCTGGTAATAGCAACAGAACATGCAATTCAATTTATCAGTGACTTAAGCCTTTTATAGATACACAAGGATAACATTTCTATGTCAGAATATGAATAAATAATAGTTAGATGCCATGAGGCTGATGGAAACAGAAATGATTTGGACTAACAAGCAGTGACAGGGTACCAGGGGCCATGTTCAGCAAATAATATTGTGAAGGAAAAAGAAGGAATTTTCCCAGAGTTAATGTAACAAACCCCATTATCTCACATAACCACACAGTTACCTGAATGAGAAAGATGCAGACAAAGCTTCTCCAAATGATTAAACATGAAGAGACTACAACCACTTCCACAGCACAACATGACTTATGGATAAACTTAATCAACTAAGTATTTTCCAGGTTTTATTCTGATAGCTTTGCTCATAGAGGTAATTGATTGTTTTATGCTGATAGAGATCATTCAACCACCAACACAGTGAAACTATTTAGGGGGCAATGAAGCAATACAAAATTAGATTACACTGTAATGCATTACACAAGTGCTTGGTGTGTCTTCCTTACCTTCTGCTAGGTTACTTTACTGCAAAATTTTCTACTGTCTTTAGGTTTTACAATAAATCTAGGATTGTCAATAGGATTTTTTCTATTTTCCACAAAACTGACTCCAGAGATCATGACAAAGGTACACTAAGTCAGAAGAAAGGAAAATGCAATGTCCTGATGACTTTTGGGGGAGAGCAGTCCTATAGAAATATCAAGACTTTAATTGCCCTATCAGAAAAAGATTATTATTTACCACATGTGTTAAATGACCAATGTAATTGATACTCATGGATTAGTTAAAGAAACCACTGGATTAGATCTGATTCACCAATCTACTCTATGTGGTTCTGTAGTTCTAAGTCTCAGACCCTCTCAACACTTCACCAAATACTTTTCTGGGAAAAACCAATGACCACCCCATAAGAAACAGTTACAGGTATTGTACTAGATTTAGGAACTAATTACTTACTCATGGTTCTCTTATCCCTCTCTCATCTATGCTGGGTATTAGATATGTCCTATCTCTAACTGCCCTTTCAGCAATTGTTCTTCCCCGTAGAGACTACATGGAATTTAGAAACTTGCCATTCAGATGTACAGTGCAGTAGAGAATATGAATGAATCCCTAATACTAGTATTATTGTGCAAGAAGAGTAATAAATGTGTTGGCCAAAATAGTGCACAAAAATTAGAGATTTCATTGTGTGTGTATGTATGTGCATGTATACAAACACACAAGTAAACATAAACATACATGTATATATAGGCATAGCCATTTATATATGTATAGACAAGTACATATATGTTTGTGTTTATATATTCATACATAAATGTCTTCTATATCTATTGATATCTGTAGATTCTCTGTCTCTTTCTATCAGAATATGGACCACACCTCAGAGAGGTTCTTTATTTCTTTTAAATTTTAGTTTAGACTCTAACACTGGAATAAAACTATGGAATAGAGAAAAGAAAAAAAAAATCAGAAACTTAAATACAAAGAAAAGAAAAAAGTGCGTAATATGCAAAGCAGAACACAGGATAGGATTCAAAATATGTAAAGATAAATTTTCATTTCAAGAAAGCCTGTATGGCAAATACTGCAAACGTTGGCTTGAGAGCTGTCTTTCTTTCCTTTGCTTCTTTCTAAATTTTCTTTTGTTCTCTGCTGTACACTTTTTACTTTGTTCTTTTTTCACCCCTCTCCTACTCCAAAGACTTTGATTAAATGTGGATATATTACTAAATAAATATAGACACACACACACACACACACACACACACACACGCGCGTACTTCCCCTAACAAATTCTACTCCTGATCTTGTTTTATGTTTGTGCATATCTCTTGCTTCCTATCCCTCCTGACTCCTCTACTTTACTTCTTTAGGCTATGTTGCCCTCCTATTACTTAGCCTCCCCCCCTCCAAGAAGCCCTCCCCTATCCTGCCATTCCCATAAAATTAAACATCCTTCTATAGCCCACTATAACCTATTCCCTCATTCTCCCCTCTAAAGATCCCTCCCTTGATCTCTCCTCCCTCCCTATTCCCTTACCATTTTATTTCTTCTCAATTTAGACTTTCATACTATTTTAGATATCTATGTATTATTTCCTCCTAAACCCATTCCCGATGAAAGTAAATTACCAGAAATACTATCCCTCCTGCCCATCTAATTCCTCTGTATTGATTTTGCACCTCATTTATATAAAATAATTACTCTTTTTGGCACTCATGGAGTTTTTGTTTGCTTGTTTTATTAAAGTCCCTGAAATGGATTTTGTAGGCAAAGTAAATAGTAGTTAGAGGGAATTTTCCAATTACAAGTCATACACTAATCTATGACCATGTAATGCTAATTATATTAATGAGTTAAAGATCTTCCCCATCGATTAATGGTCCTGCCCATTAGGGGAAGTTTGATTAGGGGAGATTTGTTTTGTAGGAAGCCCTACACCTTTTGTTAATGTCTAATGATGCCCTGGTTCTCAAGGTTGTGATGCCCTCTGGCTCTGAAAAGTGTATATATACTCTGAAGTGAGGTTTTATTTTGGGGCTTACTCATTGGAAATGTTTGGCCAGAAGAAGCTCTGGTTAGTTGCTAAGGAGGCCCTGGCTTTGAAAACTCAGATGTTGGTGCTTCTCTCTCTCTGGTACTTATGTATGTATGTAATGGTTAGACATTTGAATCTGTCTGTTGATCTGTGATGTATGTATTGTTTATGGTCAAACAATTGGAAGCCTTGTCTGTTGGTCTTTATTTCTCTGTTTCTCTGAAGTTCAGGGTGCTGACTTTTCCCCCTGAACTAAGTGAATGATATATGTACTTGATTAAAGTAGATTGGTGATGTCTCAAAAGTTCCTTTCCTTTTAGAAAAGTAGATCTAAGAATCTATACAGAAGGCCCTCCTGTGTATGTCGGGGTCCTTGTGTTACATGATGGAAATTACATAGGTGCCAAACAAGAGGATTCTGAAGAACGATAATATTAGCTGCTATTTTCTTGGCTTCTATTAGCAAGTTAGCTAGGTATGGTGTTTCATAACCTTGGCTACACAGTAAAAACTTTCAGTATTTCAAGGATTGAGATACTGCAACAGAAGCTTTCTAGTTGCTACATGCTAGCACTTGGGAATATAGAACTGAAGATGGCCCTGATGAGATGAAACAAAGAAAATTTTAGCTGAGAAAAGTTGAGGAGCCATGAGACTAGTCAAGATGCCAAGCTCAGAAATGTGGTAAGCTGAGAAGCAATATTTAATAGAAAGCTTTAGGATGATCATAACCACATCACCAGAGGACACTAGCAATATTTGAAATGTAAGTTGTGCTAGCTACTCAGGTATGGTGGTCACACTACCCTCTGATGTCCACCCTTTCAATAATGTTCCTTGCTCAAATATATCCCCTGTATCTGTGCCTTCCATACATGTTCCCTGGTCATATGTGTTCTTTGTATGTACTCTCCCCAATGGTGGTATGATTATTGTGAGAGTATATATGTGTGCATAGGAGCTAATTCTTTCTAATCTCTTTATTTATTGTAAAGGTTTATTAAATATATTTTGATTTATATTCTCTTAGCATAGTACCTGACACATAGAATGCACATAATAAATATTTATTGAATGGAGTTACTTGATTTTAATTACATGGTTGGTTAAAGTAAACACATTGGAAGGGGCTTGTGAAGTATGGTTTTGAGTGGTGCTGACTTATAGGAGTGCCTTGAACCTGGAGTAAGTCTTTTGGAGGGCTAAAGTGTTACTGCTGTTTTGAGGAATGGGAAAGAGTAATAAAGCCTATATTCAAATCTAACTCAGTCATCTATTAGCTGTATGACTTTGGGAAAGGTATTTAAACTTACTGAGTCTCAGTTTTTTCATTTGTAAAATGAGGGTAATAATAGCTATACCACTTACCTCATAACTTCTTTTTTATATTAACAGTTTAAATGTTAACTTGTCTTCAAATTTAAAAAAAAATTAAAAGTAAATAATTCGTTTTTACTTCTCAGTCACTTACTTTGTAAGTTTTAAGTTTTGTGGAATTATGCTATAAACCTAATTAAATTGTCCACATTCTTTGGCCCAGAGATACCACCATTAGCCATATGCCCAGAGGAAGTTAAAGATTGAAAGAAACCAAAATATTTAGAATAACACTTTTTCTGGTAGCAAAGAATTGAAGACAAAGAAGATATTCATTAACAAGGGAATTAATGAAATAAATAATAAAGAAAATTCAGATGAACATGGGAAGACTTAAATGATTGAGATGGTTAATTTTGTAGAATAGCTTATTTTTTTCTTTCCTTTTTATTCTGTTACAAGACATGGATGTCTCAGTAGAAGCAGAAGAGACATATGTTTGGAAATGAATGTGATATAAAGACAAAAGATATCATATATGTGCACATACACATATATACATATATGGGTATATATGTATGTGTGTGTGTATACATATATATTTAATTGTTGAGGACAGGAAATGTGTATTCTATTTCCCATCTGGCCATATCCTTATGTCTTCATTTTATTTTTAAAAATTTGTTAGTTTATTTTATGTGCATGATAAAATTACATGTTAGGGACATAAAGATGAAAAACTATGAGATCCCTTCATTCCAAGAATTAGAAAACTAGTGAATGTATTTGACATGAGCACAAGTAGAATGACACATGCAGGTTTCAAGAGAAAAAGAGAGATGAGGAAAATTATAAGAAGGAAAGATCATTTATGCTCTTAGAAAAGTTTGAGCTTATTTTTGTTTTTAAAGAATTACTTTGAAGAAAGAATCCCAAATCTTAACTTTTTTTTTTATAAAAGAGTAAGCTCTTTCAAAGTCAGAAATTAAGAAATTTAGAAGCATTTTCCAGTGATTTTCCTCTGATGAACACATGACAAAATATTTCACTCTCCTTGTTGCAAAGTCTGTTCTTTAAACTAACAAACAAACAAACAAACAACAAAACTCTCATTTATAATGTTACTTAGGTTTTTGATGCTGCCACTGTGGTTATGAAATCATTCTTAGTTTTGAATGTTAATTAGGCACTGGTAGTAGAGGTATGCTATGGAGAAAACCTGCTGAAATTTTGTCTCTATCAAGAGTATTATGGTGGAAGGTAAATGTCATTCTTCAATGAAATAAATCATTGAAGAACTTTTTAAATCATCTGACCAAAACAATCAGTAAATTCAGAATTTTGGGGTGGGCTGGTCAACTTTGGGGAGATTTCAAGCTTGTCTAAGAAATGTTACAAATGATCACACAGATAATACTTTTTGAAAGAAAGCCTGAGCTCAATGGATCTTTTTAAAAAGGTTACATAATTCTAAACATTACATATGTGTGAACTAGAAAACTGACTAATAAATCAACTTATTCAACTATTTCTGGTACTGATTAAAACTTGGAGTCAAAAATCTTCCAGCAATGAGATAATCAAAGAAATTTCCTAGAGATGTCCAGATGGTGATTTATAGACTGTTGACAGTATGATGTCATATGGAAAACTCAACCATGCTCTAGATCATAAATATCTTCTTATATGAGACTTTAATTATAATTGTAAAATTAAAAAAAAAACAACACCTAGATTGGGAAAGGAGACCCAAATCTGGATCTGGGAATTTAGCAATCATATATCCAATTCCTTCATTTTATAGATGATGAAATTTAGATTTCTACAAATCATGATTTATTCAATATCAAAAGGCAGGACAAAAAGTATCACAGCAAACTGGCAGCAAGCCCCACCTCAGCAAACCAGTAGGATATCCTGATCCCTGATGTGACGCAGCAGGCAAACACCAACATCAGCTCTGTCCCACCCAACCTGTAACTTAGCATAGCCAGGGGAACTGGCAGACTCCAGCTCCAAACCACTGTGTACTTCAGTGTAGCTATTGGTGGAGAAGCATTTTCTAGTGGTAAACTTCCAAGTGCTTCAGTGCAGCTCAGGTCAAATAGGCATCCTTCAGAGACCAGACCTCCATGTGCTTCAGTGTAGCCCCAGGAAAATGCAGTGTAGCCCCAACCTGGCCTCTGCACATACTACACACCACCATTAGGACCACAGCTAGGCACCAGGTAAGCTGTCAGACTTCCAGTCTGGCTTCCAGCAGTCAACCATACTCCACCCCACTCTCCTCAATAGAGCACCAGACACATGGGCTTCAGGGCAACATCACAGAAGCACCAGGTAAACAGATAGGGTCCATAGCCACTGGTGCAAGAAGCCTGAGATAGAGTCCCTTCCATCCTGGGAGTCGAAATCCAACTTAGAAGAAAAGAAAAAGGCCAAAAAAAAAAAAAAAAAAGATGAGCAAAAGACAGCAACAACAAAAAATCTAACTATAGGAAATTATTAAAGTGACAGGGAAGACCAAGACTCAGAAGAAGACAACAATGTCACAATACAAAAACAGAAAGAATTCATGGAAGAATTCAAAAAGGAGTTTAAAACTCACATAAGAGAGGTAGAAAGAAAAATAGGGAAAGAAATGAGGGTGATGGAAGAGAATTATGGATAAAAAACACATCTCATAAAATTGATTAAAAAGTAGAATTGTCCAAATGGAAAAGTACATACAAAAATCCACTGAAGAAAACAACTCCTTAATAACTACAATTGGCTAAATGGAAAAGAAAGTACAAAAGCAATTTAATTGAGGAAAACAACATCTTAAAAGTTAGAATTGGGCAAGTGGAAGCTAATGATTCTATGAGATGCCATGAATCAATTTAACAAATTCAAAAGAATGAAAAAAATGGAATAAAATGCAAAATGGATTATGGGAAAAACAACTGACTTGAAAAACTGATGCAGAAGAAACAATATCAGAATCATTGGATCACCTGAAAGCCAAGACCAAAAGGAGGACCTGGACAGTATCTTTCAATAAATTATCAAGGAAAATTGTTCTGATGTCCTGGAACAAGGGGCAAAATAGTCATTGAAAGAATCCACTCATCACCTCAGGAAAGAGATCCCAAAATAAAAATACCAAGGGAAATTATAGTCAAATTTCAGAACTATCAGGTCAAGGAAAAAATACTACAAATGGACAGAAACAATTGAAATATTAGGGAGTCACAATCAGGATAACACAGGACTTGGCAGCTGCAACAATAAAGTATCAGAGGCCATGGAGTACGATATTCTGGAGGGCAAAGGAACTAGGACTACGACCAAAATTCACTCACCTGCCAAAATTAAGCATAATGCATCAATGGAAAAAAAAAAAAAAAGTCATTCAATGAAATAAAAGGATTCCAAGCCTGTAAGGAGAACAGAACTGAACCACAAAACTGACTTTCAATATCAAGACCCAAAAGAAGAATTAACAAGTAAAAAGGGAAAAGAAAACCCAAGGGACTGAAAGAGCTAAACAATTTATTTACATACACACATGGGAAGATGACACCTTAACTCTTAAAAATTGTATCACTAACAGTACAGGCAGAAGAAATATACCTAGACAGAAAGTATAAGGTGAATTTGTGGGAATGACATAAAATAATTAAGGGATGAGAAAGAAGAGTACAGTGGGTGTAGAAGGAAGGGAGAGGTAAAATGGAGCAAATGCTCTCCCATGAAGAGGTGAGAATGGCCTATTACAGTGGATGTGATGAAGGGATGAACTTAACTCCTCAGAATTTTAGTTTCCTTATTTGTATAAGGGGGAAATCATACATGTGCTGCCTATTTCACAGGGTTTTTGTGAAACACATGCATGTATATGTATGTCATACACAAAGAAGCTGTATGGCTTGCTTAGGGACATACCATGATTAAGTTTCACAAACAGGTCTCAAACCTTGACCACTCCATTCAAAGTTCAGTACTCTGTCCATTTCCCCATGTTGCCTCAGTCATTAGTGAAAGAGCTGTCTATGTGACTACTAACTTAAACATATACTTCTAAATAAAAAGTTTCTTGAGGGACAACAAGAGGGCAGGCACTCAACCAGCCTGAACCTGTTTTTTGTTACTCTACAGATAATCAATCAGTTAAACAATAAACCTAATCGGCTACACATAAAAACTCTGTGCCAGAAAGTATCTTAGCGGGCAAAAGAAGCATGGGGTGATCTCTATCCTTAAAGAATGAATGATCTGAGTCTTGAAAAAACTTGTGACCTAGCGCTTTAATGAACTTATCATCTAGTTCTTTAAAGGACCTCTGATCTAGCTGGGAATATAATACTAACAAAAGGACACTATTAGACAATTATAAGTAGAACATATAATTGAGTTATGAGTTTTATAGAGTAACCTAATATTAAATTGAGTCTTAGGAAGGAAGAAGTTACTTGGGATTCAGAATAGTTGGAAAAAGCTCCATGGAAGAGGTCAGTTAAGGATGGGGAGAATTTTAATAGGAGGATTTGAATGGGATGATCATGTATGGAGAAAGAAATTAGCAATGTCAGATAGAGGAGGAGTGAAATAATCAGTCTGATTTTAGTGTTTGGTGAATGTTGAAGCAGCATGGCATAACTGATTGTTTGGCTTGTAGTCAGGAAGACCTGGGTTCCAGTGCTACCCTAACTCAGACATTTTTTAGCTCTGTGACTATGGACAAGTCATTTCACCTCTCTGGGCTTTAGTTTCATTATAAAAAAGGACTTGACCTCTGTTGCTCCTTCCAATTCTAAATATATGCACTATCCTATGAGTAGTAAAAAATAACACTGGATACCTGGATAACATAGAAGCACACATGGCACAGTAGAAAATATAATCATTGCCTATTCTTAAGTAGGGTTAGTTAGCATGATCGTATTACTACTTTTTAGAAGATTAATCTGGTTGTAATGTGGATTATGATCCTAGGAATTAATCAAGTTCTCCTACACATTTTAGTTCCTACAATTGATGAGAAATTCTTCTCAAAAGAGTGGACTTTGTAACCAAACCATAATCAGTAATCAAACTAGAAAAATGTAAAGACACAGAATGCACATACAAAATGCATATATCCAAATGTGATTTACTGAAGAATATTCTTTTTAATGTCAGGAAGACTAAAAATGAGGGATACTGAAAATTTCCAAGTCTACATCAGATCAACCCATGGCAGTTGTGAGAGGAGTGGAGGAGGAATGGCAGCTTAAAAGCTGTCACCCCAGCTTTCCTTTTTCCCCTCATAGGAATGGTCTTATCTCTGCTATGTTTTAATATTCCTCTCTTTCCAGGAGCTCCATGGCAGTGACTGGTTGAGAAACAAGGTGTTATCTGTTGCCTCCACTCCCAGATTTACAGTTTGGGATTTTTTAACATTGTGGCTAACTGGTTGACAGGAGAATGAGAAGTGGGAGGTGAGTGATAACGTTTGTAGAGGTGACTTTTATCCTGTTCTCATAGATATAGGGACTTATATCTCGTAGATAATAGGGACTGGCTGACACTACTGCACTATGTCTCGGTCTCTTTCTCCACCTTGGGGCTCACAGAATTTGGAACCTCTAGTTAGGCTGAAAAGGGAAGATATTGGAGAGACTTGTTTTGAACATTTAGTGCTTTTTAAAATTCCATCCAAATCTTTCTCAGCAACTAATTAAAAGATTATTTCTTTACCAACTATTTAGTGGATTAAAAAGCAGCCATAAAATACATGCACATACTCTGAAGTGAAGACCAGGGTTTCTATATTCCCCAGTCATCAAGTATTTCCAGAAGGAAGCTCATCAAAATATCTGTGCTCCCAGGATGAGGCTCTTACAGTCTCTGGATACACTCCTAAGGTCCTAGCTAGGGTCTGAAAAACTTTCCCAGAGTTCATCCCCACCCAGCTGATCAAGAAAAAATTAAGGGGTCTCCATGGCAAAACAAGTAAAAAGCTGTAAATGACTGTGGACTCAGTGTCTAATTTTACTCTTAGTTCTCCTGAGCCAGTCCCTAGACTCTAAAGCATGCTATAAGACTAGTAAGCAGATTAATAAATATACTTTCAGGTCCTTTCATTGAGTGTTCCATGCATTGGGATGTCTTTCATCTATGAGATGATCCACCACACAATTTCTGGGCTTTAAAACATGAACTTATCCAAGAATCCAGAGAAGGAAGAAATGAGAACAAAGAAGAAAGAAAAAGAGTGGTTGGACAGTTAGGGGTATAATATTCTAGAAATCCAGAAAATATGCCACAGAAAAGGTGGATAGGAAAAGGATTGAGGAAAAACTCATTAAATTTGGCTTGGAGTCAGTCAATCAACCAGCAATTATTAGGTGCCTACTATACATCAGACTTTGTGTTAAAAGGGAGAGAACATCCAAATAACTATGTACATACAAATTATACACAGGATAAATGTGAGGGAGTTCCAGAAGAAAGGCATGTGGTAGGGAGAGGAGAGAGACTAGGAAAAAGCCCCTTACAGAAGGTGAGATATGAACTGAGTCTTGAAGGAAGCCAGGGAAGTTAGGAGAGAGAAATGAGGAGAGAGGGTATTTCAGAATAAGGGGCAGCCAGGGAATGAAAAGTTGATGAAATCTTATGTGTAAAGAACAGCAAAAGGTCAGTGTTGCTGGATTTTAAAGTAGAGTAGGAAGTTTTAGATAACTAGAAGGTTAGAAAGGGACAAGGTTTGGAAGGACTTTCAAAGCCAAGCAAAGGATTTTATATTTGCTCCTAGAGCTAAAAGGCAGCCACTGGAGCTTATTGAGTGGATATTTCAGGAAGATCATTTGGGCAACTGAGTGGGGAGAAACTTGAGGCAGGAAAATTAACCAGTAGACCATTGGAATAGTCCAGGCATGAGCCAGTGTGGTGGTTATATGAGGTGAGAGGAGACATTTAATGAGATACACTGTAAAGGTAAAGTCAACTGGACTTTGCAACAGATTGGATACATGGGGTGTGTGTGGGTGATGATTAGAGGATGCTGCTGTCTTTGACATTAATTGGGAAATCAGAAAGAAGGAGGGGTTTGGGGAAAAGAAATGACTCCATGAAAGCACTGTACCATAGGTAGGTCATTCGTTATCCATTAAGTCATCAAGGCTTGGCTTATCTATGAAGTCTTTTCTCATTCCTTCACTTGAAACTACACTCTTTGGCATAATAAAGTTTGAGAAACGTTCCTTTGGTTCATTCATATAATACAAGTATGAAGTTCTTACTGTTTTAACTTTTTTAAGTACTCAAATCTATCAAATGTTATTTCTGGTTTACTCTTGCTATATCAAATACATTCTTAAGTAAAGAAGTTTTATTTTGGGGATTAATTTGATTGTACAACATACTATAACATATTATTTTACTATTATAATTTAAAAATGTATTCTTCTAAAAATAATTTCCATAAATGAAAATGAAAAATATTCTCTAATATGCAAATATTTATTATATTTCAAAAAGGTAGCTCACCAACTTCAATAATTACCACACGCAAGAGCCATTTTATCTACCAGTAGATTAAAAAAATAAACTTTGATCTATAATGCTTTTTTTGCTAATGCTAAGCAGACACGTAGTTAGACCCCATAGTATGTTCACACAGGAATGTTGAAAAATGTTTATTAATCATTGTGGATATGGTAGCTATGAAAAAGGGTGAGAAAGCAAAAGGTCATTATAGAAATGCGCTGGCATATGTCTCCTCTGGTAGAATTTTGCTCAGTATATTGTCCTGTGTGCTGAATGTGATAACAGTAGGAATAACTAAATTGCATACATAGATTCTTAACTGAAACTCCATAATGATATTTTGAAAGAATATAAGGAAAACTACAAACTTCTCATTTAAGACTTTTAACAATACTAGTAGTCTAGCATTTCCACAATAAGCTTTGTCCTTGGACATCAGAATTTAATTAGACTATCTTTTATTGGACACCAGATAAGGTAAATGGATAGTCAGCAACTTTAGTTCATATAGAGTAAAATAAATCATAATATGAATTTTTTTCTCATATACTCTTTTCTAAACCCAATACAAAATTGGTCTGAGATAAACGGTTTTCATCACATGCCTCAGATGAGTACAAAGACCAGCAAATTACACTATTAATTATACTGAACTATTCTCATTATTCTGAAAGATTAGAATAAAGAATCCAGATAACAATTCTGTAGATTTTGTTTTCTCAGTATATTAGAAGACTTTTCTAATGACTATGAGGTTTAGGATAATTTGTATGAACTATAAAATATGAACCTGATAGTGGTGTAAGATAATTGGGAACATGGTATGGTCGATAATATTCTTAAACATTCCTCACATACCATCATAATGATTTCTCAGTATAAAATTCATAAAATAATTAACTCAAGGATATGGGCTGTCATAATACATTAAAATAAACTTTAAGGAAATTTTAAAGAAAAGCATTTTAATACATAGATCTATGCTATGAGAATAAGCTGTAGCATAAGTTAGATGTGTTGAGCTCTTTCAATATATGTCTATTGTTTAGTGAACACTAATATAATTTACTATTAACTTATACACATATATGTATGTATGTATGTATATGTGAGGATGTGTGCGTGTGTGTATGTGTGTAAGTGTGTAAGTAGATTAACTCTCAGACTAGTGTATGCTACCAAACAATCTGGTAGGTAATTAAGAAAAAGAATTATGTGATGGAATTCCTTTCTTTGGTATGAACAACTGTAAATTAAGTGACAAAATTAAATTTCCAGTGAAATTGAACTTTGAACTTAATTCCTATTGTTGAAGAGTACTGTCATATAATGAAATGGAGAATGCGGGTTCTATCTCTGGATTTGCTATTTCATATATATGTCACTTCATATGGATTTCAGTGTCCTCATTTGCAAAATGATATGGCTAGACTAGATATTTCTAGGGTTTGTTTTCAGATCTACCATTCTATGATTTTAGATATATTAATTATGGACTATTGGTCTTTAGAATACTCCTCAAATAGTTCATTTATTCATTCAAAAATCGTTTTTAAGTTCTTACCATGTGTAGACATTTTGCCAGGCTGGGGAGGTGGGGAGGGGAGACATTTACAAAGATGCTTAAAACATGTCTCTGCCTTCATTGAGTTCTGCTCCAGAGGATACACACACACACACACACACACACACGTGTGTGTGTGCATGTATGTGCATATACATATGTCTATATGTTGCACACATGCACATCCATACAAGCATATACATATGTGCATATGTGTGCTATACTTGTGTATACATACACATATACACACAATAGGAGGCATTAGGAATCTTAGAAGGATGAGTAGTCAGTAATCTACTAAACTGGAGGATCTCCTACAAGTGCATTAAATGTCACTTCCTTTTCTTGTGTGCAGACCTTCCTTAGCAGCTCATTCTCCTTCAGTGGTGTGGCTTGCTAGCTTAGAAAAACATCCAAAGCTAATGTAATAGATGGGAAAAGTGAAAATGCTCACAGTTTGCTCCCTTTGCCATCTGCTGGCCTTCCTTAATAACCCATGAGCGAGAAGTATAAGAATTCTATATTCATTTGCCAGAAAGTTGGACATGACTGAAACAACTGTAAAACAACATAAAAGATCAGTATCATTTTTCTACTTTGTCCTAAACTTTCTCCCAAGGAACCACCAAGTTTAGTCTGAACCAAACTTTTTCTCTCCCTAGAATGGGGAGCATCCCTGTCTGTTTTTTTCAGTTCTCTACTTGTTGGTCATGAATAAAATATCTATGTAAATTAACATTTTTACTGGACAACATGTGTCACATTGTAAGTAAATTAAATACCAATTGAAAGTAACTTTCAATAAAATTCAATTAAATAAACATTTACCAGGAATCTATGTGCCAGGCACTGTGCTAAGAGCTGGAAACACAAAACAAGAAAGACAGTTCTTGTCCTCAAGAATTACAGTCTAACAAAGGAAGACAACTCACAAAAGGAAGTTCTATAGAAAACAAGCTGAGCTGCTGGTGAAAAAAAGTCACCTGGAAAGTTCAGAAAGTTTTGAGCCCTCTATAAAGGCTTTTGGAGGAATACATTGCTCTGTCCTCTTGCCTTTCAATCAGAGGAGGGAGGCAAATGAGGGAAATGAGAAGGTATTGAGTATCAAAAATGGAGTCATTTTTCTTGTTATACTAACATTGTAACAAACAAATCTGAGCACCTTGATAACTTTACTAAGATCTCTCCTTTGATGGCACTCACCTCCTTGGAACTGAAGATCCCTAGTGCCATGATTGTAGCAAAGAGACTATTGAATTATATGACCTCTGAAAGTTTCTCCTGGCTTATTTCTCAATAACTGTTACCACACATCTCTTCCTTTCCAAATATGTATGCCTTCCTAGCCTCTATATCTTCTTCCTACTTTCTTACTTTAAATGTCCTTGGCTCCTTCCTTCTGTCACAAATACTCTTTCTACAAGTGGAAGAGGGCAACTTTGGGAGTCAAGGTCACCTTACTTCATCTGTGAGGGTGCAATCAGTACCTTTCCTAAGATTTTCTTTCCTCTTGAGTGTTGCTGCTAAGTTGGGATTTAGCAGTATGTGTATAGCATTATACGCAGCAATATATATAAATACACATATGTGTATACACACATATATAAAAAAGGGAGTGACATAGTTTCATCTAAAAAAGTTTTTATAACCTTTTCTATGATTTCTATCCTGGGAAAAAAAGAATGTGATTTCAAGGTATAGTTATTATTATAAGAAAGAGCTTTATTAAATGTATAGACTAAAATATGAAAAGACAAGTAACAGCCTTCTCCATTAGAAGGCATACTCCTAAAAGAGGGTAAATTTATTTGTATCCCCAGCTCTTAGGCAGTACATTGCCCATTGAAAATGCTCCGTAAAAGCTTGTTAAATGGTTGATTTAATAGTTAAAAAATTTGATGTTTCCTTGTCTCACTTAAATAATTGTGTTTCTTCATTTTAAAACTATTTTACATGTCTATGCGTTTTGATAGAAAAACTTATTATAGAAGTTTCTTATACGTGAACATGTAATCTGAGAGCATCTTATTTATAATAGAACCTCATGTTTTTGTCTATTTTTATTTTAGTTGTTTCTGGAAGGTATTTTTTCTTCTCAAGTATGATGATGAAGTAAAGTAACAGATGCTGAAAATGAAGTGCTAAAATCACTAATGTTATTTTTAGGTAGAAGAAATTGCAAGTGGTGTTGTCTCTTAAAAGGTAATTTGAATCCACGAATAAAACATAAATAGTACTTTTATTTTTTCCTACCTATATGAGGGAAGGTAGTAACCATATTTATATGCTAAATTGTCTCATATTTATGAACAAAAATATCCAGGTTACTGAAACTTTGTTGTGGTAGGAGAATTATATACTATTAACCCAGGTGGTATTCATGGCGGTAAGACTGGAAGACCTTACCACATGGTTTTGTTTTGTTTTATTTTGTTTTGTTTTTTTTCTTAAGAAGACATTGAAACTGTTCTTGAAACAGTTTAGGAAACCAAGGTGTGAACTATTATAATTTTTCAGTTTCTTAATGTACAAGCAGTTTGGGCTCTTCAGGCTTGATGGACTTCTCACTGCCCTGTAAGAGAGTGAACATATTCTATTTTCTGGGTGTTGAGAAAGGACATCAAAAGTGGAGATAAGAGAAGCTGTGCCCAAATGAGCCAGTACTGCCAGGGATGGACCTTTGCTAAATATCCATGCTATGCAATTTTTAAATAAATGCTACATGGTATATCAACATTTTTTTGGTTCAAGCCCAAGCCTAGATTGCCCTAGATCAGATCAACCCAGTTTCACATGCTCTATAGGGTAAGATTTGTGTCTGCCTTCTCCCTTCCAACTACCTATCTCTTTAAATGGTGAATCAATCCAAACACAGTATGAATAGAAAAACTTCTACGGAGATGTGCCAAGCCTTGACAGAGGTGAAGTTAGGGTTGAGAAGCCAGAGCTTTAGCCCAGATTCTGACGTGGAAGTAGGAAGGCAGCAGTTTCTGGGTACAGTATGCTTTCTTCCCTTGGAAGTTCCTATGCTTTCTGGGCCTTCATTTCTGCAGCTGTAGAGCAGTGAAAGAGAGCAGGGTCTCATGCTAGCAGAAGAAAAAGCTACCCTGTTTCCCAGTCAATAGTCCCAGGGAACCAAAAATTTGAGCTGGGAAATGGGTCCTTGGGACCCTTGAAATGGACTGGCTCATTCAAGTCCTTCTCTTTCCCTAGACTAGCAAGTATCTCAACCCAGGGGTTCCTAGGAGGGGAATTGAAGTTGCTGGAACTGGATTCAGGAAGATCTAACTTCAAATCTGGCCTCAGACACTTACTAGCTATGGTCCTTAACCTCTACCTGGATCAGTTTCTTCAGCTGGAGAATGGAGGCAGTATCACTTCATAGGATTGTTGTGAGGATAAAATGAGATAACATTTGTAAAGTGCACAATGCTCAGCAAATAACAGACACTTAAAAAAATGCTTCTTCCTTTTATGCCTCACCTTACCCTCTACTCAAGGGAAGCACTGGCCAGCTAGGTGGGTCAGTGTTGAGTGATGAGTCTGGAGTTAGGAAGACTCATCTTCATCACTTTAAAACTGGCCTCACACACTTACTACTCATGTAACCCTGGGCAAGTCACTTAATCTTTTTTTTGTCTCAATTTCTTCATATGTAAAATCAGCTGAAGTAGAAAATGGCAAGCCACTCTGGTATCTTTGCCAAGAAAACCCCAAATTGGGTCGCTTAAAGTCAGACATAACTGAAATTACTGAACAACAACAAAGAGAAGCATTTCCTTCCTCTCTGGAGAAAGCTATAATTCCTCCTCCTTCAAGTAGCTCAGTACTCCCTAAGGGCAGGAGTGGGAATGTAATATATCAAATGTTTTGTCCCATAAAAAATGGGAGTTAAGTTTCTAATTCCAGCCTTGTGTTTCATCTGTCTATTTACTATAGACATTGCTACCACATTGCTTTATTCAGATGCTTATTTGGATTAAAAAAAATACAGAGATCTAAATATTCTGTACATGACAAAGCTATTGACCTTTAAAGACTTTATTTGCAAGTCAATTAATATACAGCGTGCAATTCATTTTAATATGAAATCATTCATATACTCAATAATGTATTGTTTGCCTACATAAACACACACAACTCCTGAAAAAATTTTGAAGCAAGTCCAAATCTTTATTTATGACTTTGACCAACTTATAATCACAAATTAGAAAATATCCTATGGTTATTTATTCAAGAAGCCATTTAAAAAGGATGGAAATGAATGACTCTGTGTGTGTGTGTATGTGTGTATTGTACACATATGCATTGATGCATACACACATATTTGTAGTTATTGAGTTGCTTCAGTCATGTTTGACTCTCTGTGACCTGATTTGGGATTTTCTTGGCAAAAATACCAGAGAGGTTTGCCATTTTCTTCTCCAGCTCATTTTATATGGGGAAACTGAGGCAAATAAGGTTAAGTTATTTGTCCAGGAAAGCGCAGTTAGTGTCTGAGGCCCAATTTGAACTCAGGTCATCAGGTCATCCTGACTCAAGGCCTGGTGCTCTATCCACTGTATTACCTAGCTGCTCCATATATACATATATATATATATATATATATATATATATATATATATATATATATATATATATATATATATATATATATATATATATATATATATATATATGTATAATCTATCTATCTATCTGTCTATCTATCTATCTATCTATCTATCTATCTATCTATCTATCTATCTATCTAACTAACTATATTTCAGATTCCTCCAAAGAGAAGTGGAGGGGACAAGATCTTGTTATGTATCTAGTAATGCCTAGAATAATTTGTATCTATATTTGAAGAAGGACGGTTAGGTAGCATAGTGGATAGAGGATGAGGTGTGAAGTTGGAAAAACTCATCTTTGTAAGTTTAAATCTGGTCTCAGAAATTTACTAGTTGTGTGACCCTAAGGAAGTAACTTAATCTTGTTTGCCTCAGTTCCCTCATCTGTAAAATGAAATGCAGAAGGAAATGGTAAACCTCTCCAGTATCTTTGCCAAGAAAATCCCAAATGGAGTCACAAAGAGCCAGACATGAATGAAAAGTGACTGAACAGCAACAATATTTGAAGAGAACTCTTAAAATCTTTCATATCTCCTACTTTTCATTCAGTATAAAAAGTAGAACATGCCATCTCCATCTATTCTACTTTATGATTCATTCCGTAGACTTGTAAACAAAAAGAACTTAAATAGCTCTAAAGCTAGAGTTCTTAATGTGTGTGTGTGTGTGTGTGCGTGTGTGTGATGGAATCCTTGGACAGTTTGGTGAAATATAGAGACCCCTTCTTAGAAAAAATATTTTTGAATACATAAAATTAAATACACAGGATTACAAGGAAAATAATCTTATTTAAGTTCTGTTATGAACATATTAAGAAAATAAATAAATCAAATTCCTAGACCCCACGTCAAGAACTAATGATTTAAAAAGTCTCTTTAGGCTGTGATTTTATATAGCAATGGAGACTGAGCAATCATGATTAATTATAGACAATGAATGTCAATGATTATTTTCTGAAATCTGGGAAATCATCAAAGAGATCAAATAGTAAACAAATCTATGTACAGTGTGTGCCAGTTAGGTATCATAGTTAATGGTCCTTTGAATGAAAAAAAACTGCAGGAAAGCAATGATTAGAGACACTTGAAGGTCAATAATTAGAGTCATCTCAATATAAATGAAGTTAACATATTAAAACAATCTCAAGCAGTGGAAAAGGATGGTTATAAATAAAATGTAAATCCTTCAGAAATTAGATTTTTAAAAGCTGAAGAAGAGTTTACTAAAACAAAACTTTTTAAGAGAGTCCTTAAAATGTGTAATGTAGTGTGTTTGGAAGCACGTTATATTGAAGATAACATATCTATGTTATACACCCACATGATTTTATTGGAAAAATGTAATAAAAAAAAGAATTATTTGGGTTCAGTTTAGCAACTCAGGGTTTAGTTCTGCACTTAAGAAATGGTGCTTGACTAAGAAAAAAAATCCCTAATTTTTCAGCAGTTGATTCAGTTTAGGCTGAAAGGATCAGATTATTTTCCCCTTAACTTTAACTACAGTTCTAGCATATATATACTATGTATATACGTACTATACATACTATGCATGTATGTACAATACACTAATATATACTATCTATATATGAACTTCAACTGCAGTTCTAGCATGTATATACGATGTATATATTATGCAGAAATTTCATTAGTTTTCATTCTCAAACTTACAATATTCAATTCAGACACTGTTTATTTGCCCTCTGAGTCCATTGTTAAAGTCAGTGATTTGAAGGTACATAGAAAAGGCTAATGTATTCTTAAGTAGGATGGAAAAATTATAAACTGAGAAAAAGAGAGACATTAAAGGACATTAAAGGACAAAAACACACCACTCTGATCATGTGTCCTAATCATTACAAACACTTCCTGGGAAAGAAATCTAAAATGTTACAGAAATTGAAGTTCATGAATTATGTATAGGTATAAAGGCTTGGAAAAAATGAAAATTTCAGGCCTTAAATTATTACATCTAGAATTACTTGTATTACTTTATTTGTCTTTTAATGAATAATTTGCATCACAATTTCACAATACATTCATATACTTCCACTTCATTCATATACTTCTTTAAAAAGAACATAGGAATTTCTCATAATAGTTTGCAAGTTGACTGAGGAGTCCAAACCATGATATAATTCCTTTAGAATTTTGTAATGAATGTAGTCAACTTTTGTCTATACAATTACAGGTTCATATTTTTGACCACAGGAACTTTTTCCCTAAGTGTGAGTAATCTTAGAGGTTTTTTTTAGATATATTTCATTCATTGGTTTCAGAAAATTATATTTCCTCCTCATTTTGAATTCAGGTGGTATTTTCATGTGTTTTGGAGGAAGATAGTTCAAGTACTTTTCAGTTGCTCATTTCTGCATGACCCTTTTCCCCCACTTTAACTCTACCTTGCACAAAGGAGAGAGTAATTTGAGATGCAAAATTTCATCTAAAATTGAGGAGAAAAAAACCATAGGGGATTTTAGGGATTCATATCCAATCTATGCCTTGACCAGATTGCCATTATTATTAATGGAACTCCGAATATGCGGTTCTATTGGTGTATCACTGAAACTTATTAACCTTCAGCTTTTTTTTTTTTTTGAAAAGTATAATCTAGTTTCTTTAAATTTACTTTAAAAACATGTCTTTCTTATTGATGGGAAGGGGGATAACAGTCCCTGGAAACCCTTCTCCCCACCAGCTTTCCTTGAATTTTACCACATGGTCAAGTCTCTGGCATTCACTTGAGGTATACCTAGCCCAGTAATTCATTAAACTGGCCTTTCATTGTGGCCTACTCCCAATCTCCCAATTCTCTGCTGCCTCTAACCTAGCCTAGCCCAGTCCTTCATTGTCTGTTACCTCTAGATCACTCCAGGTTACATCTCATCCTTGATCCCATCTCCACTGGCCAAGTGGTCCAGGTCCCTGGTTTTTGTCTCCGGCACCATGTCCCTCTTAGTCACCACAGACCACTTGGCCACTCCTAGATGCTTCCCACAATCTTTCTGTATATAAGATTCATCTCACCTCCATTAAAGTGCTTCATTTGCTTAAGAATCTAGTCAATGGTTCACATTCAATCTGCGCAATGTTGTGGATTGTTAGAAGCATGCCCACCCGGACTGATGTTCTAATAAACTTTTTCTTTGACTGAAAGAAGGCTTGGGTCAAATTCCTCTGAGGCAGGATCCACATGTCACTATTTCAGGGTCCCAACACTCCTAAACCTCAACATTATAACTTCTGTAAGCCCCCAAACTGTAGGTTATGAATGATAGGGATCAATAAAAATAATTTTAAACAATAAATTAACATCAAGATTTTATGATTTATAAGTCAGTAGAAATAATTGTCATCAGAATTTGCAATAGTTCAGTTCTATGGCATTAAAAATCTGCTTTGTTTTCACTTCTAGATCAAGATTTATCACTGTTGTAGGCTTTGAAGAGAAAAAGAATTGGTATGTAAGCTCAAGCACTCCCATACCTTCTTCCTTCCACCACAAGTGATACATATTTTACTTCTGAATAGGAGAAAAGAGGAGAGAGATAGTAAGGTTCTAGTGGTCAAAGGGCAAAAAAACCCACATAGCTGGAAGCTTGTATTTTAAATAAATAACTTTGGCAGTATCAAACTCAGTTGACTGAATCTGACTTTGTCCCCATTCCCAGACTTATGAATTGCCTGAGTCTGACTAGACATTATCACTCCCAGCCTCTGAATACTTTTGTAAATCTTCCAAATTCTCCCCTTCAGAGATTCCCAAGCTTTTTCTTTGGACTTGTACTTGTTATGCAAAACAACTTACCTTGTGAAACTGTGAGACACCTCTAAACTTCTGCCACCTTCAGCCTGGGGCTTGACCCATCCTTCTGCTTAACACCCCCCCCCACTCCCCCCCCCCTGCCCCGCACCTGCAACTTGACCATCTTCCCACCCCCCCCAACTTAGTACCATATATAAATCTTGTTCCCAGCCCCCTCTTTTTTTGTACCCCAGCACTTTCTGTGTGGTACCCTGATTTGCAACTTAATTGTCCTGACTAAAGATCTCAATTTGCTATATTGGCTGTTTTCTCATTGGTGTCTGAAGCAGGATTTGAAGACCCCTGCCTAGTCAACCCCTGTCTTGACCCCAGCCACTTGGTACCAAGGGCAATCCTTTGTGTTGCTGTCAGGATTCAATTCAGTACCTCTGGCCTGGGTCAGGAAGTCTTTCAAATTCAGAATTCATGCCTGTTTTTGCTTGAGTTCCTATAGCTCTTGAGTCAGGATTTTGGTCATTTGATGCCCATAGATAACTTGGTAACTTGGATCCATTCTGACAGACTCCCCTAAAAAGGATGGCTATAGTTTTTCTAATTATGGACCATATATGGCCACTCAGACAGGTCTCAAAATGATGGCTACCAGGCTATTTTCAAATTAGGTACTATGAGCTTGTAAGTACTTAGAAAACTGGCAGAATTTAACTTAATTTGACCTGTGACACTGATAGCCATAGTGGGGTATCCTTTCTGAGTTTGCTCAATTTGGTTGGCTCAAAGGTTAAGGACCTTTCCCCAGTAGGTCCCCCTTTTTTGACAAGAGGCTCACCCACTTGAAAAAACAAAGACCAATGTCTGTCTCAAATTGATGGGGTTTCCAGGATATAGAAGATTTAATTTGTGTGCACTAAATTATTTTTAGTACTGTTTTTACTGTCTTTGTGCCTGTCCTTGCAGAGCTTTTTGTGTTAAAATGTGTTCTGTGTGTATGTGTCCTTGAGTACAGGGCAAACTCGTTTTCTTTCTTCTCCCTCCCCACCTAGTTCAAGCAGGGGATGAGGAGAGGGGTGTGGGAGCCTGTAACCAGATCCTCCCTTTCCCTTAGCCAAGAAATTAATTTGAATAAGTCCCTTATCTTTGCTCTGAACTTTGCAATTCTCTTTGTCACTCAAAGCAGAATTGTCAGAAAAGTAATTTTCACCTACAGGGTGGCTACAGCTTGATTATTTTTTACCTGCTTTTAAGAAATTTGTTTAAACTTTAATTGACAATTGATCTGTAATATTAGAAATTTTAAACTGAGGTTTAATTGTACCCCAAAATTAAGATCTGTAGAAAATGCTTCATTTAAATTTAGGGAAATGTCTGACTTCTCAGTCACCAGAATTTTAAGCAGGGAGATATCATCATGTTTCTTTAAAAAGGAGTTTATTGATAATAGTGAGCTCTTTTTGAAATGCTGACAGTAGATGGGCCTTTGATAGATTGAGGATTATACCATTTGGTAATATATATACAGTTATAATTGAATTTATCCTAGTCTTATTTTAAGTGAAATACATGTCCTAAGTAAGATACTTTTGAAAAGTCAGGATTTTTGTGATATTTGTCATTAAGACAAACTATTTAAATACTTAGTAGATCTGGAAATTTGTTAATTGCATGATCATGAAACAACTCCCTTAGTTTACCAATCTGTAATGTGGATATTTGAAAATTTTAGATCAGTATTCTTTAGGGATATAAATTAAATTGTTAAAGATTCAGTTGTTAAAAGATTAATGTCAAGTACTTGAAACTGTTTTTTTAGAAATGCTACAGATATTTATAATCTTTTTACTGTGAATTTAGAACTGCAGAAATATATTTTAGATATCTCCATCTATGAAAAGCAAAGTCTTAGAACCTTCCCAGTCTTATAACCATTTTTAAGTACAGTTCTTTGGTTTTAGTTAGAAGTTACCCAGGAGATTGTCATTAAATGACATTGCCCTGAGTTTTGAAGACTTATCAACTTAACCTATTACAGAAGAAGCCCTTTGATGATTGTGCCTTCCCACCTACGTACTGGGCCTTGCTCATATCATACATCAAATTTGACCCAGATTTTTAGAGTCTGTATTTCATAATACTATCTGGCCATGGTTACATGTTTGCAAAAGCTCTGTAGTTGACATAATGTAAGGTTTCATACTTTCATACTAAGGCTTATACTTAAGAGCCGCAAAATTCCAAGGTGGAACTATGGGAAAATTTATAAATCGGCTTACAATTGAGAAAGTAAGTTTCACCTACATTTACTTATTTGTATTAAAGTCACATCTTAAACTTCGCAGCAAAGCCTCTAAGTCTATAGAACCCAAATGCTCTAACAGAGGTTTGGAGAATGGCAACCAGGTGTACTTAAAAGTATCTTGTGGTATCTGGCTTCAGTACACTTCTCAATTAAAGAACTGAGGGAAGGGTGGCCCCAAGCATTTTGTCCTCTACCCATTCTTTGACTTACTGCTTTGCTGCTGAAAAACTTTACCATATCTGGTAAAACTACAAAATATGGCTGCTAAGGAAATGATATCACTCCTTGTTAATTACTCTCAAAGTTAGGAATGGTTGAGTTTAAGTATCCTCTCTGTGATACTCCTTCAGTGTAATGACTCTGTGACCCTGGCCAAATCATTTGGCCTCTCAAGTGTAAATGGCAGGAAAATTAAACAAACAAACAAACAAACAAACAAAAAACAAACCTTGGAAACTTAAGGCTTCCCTAAAAGGGCAGGGAAACTTTTGTTCCACTTGGTCTTGGTGCTGTTTGACAGTTTTTCTCAATAGCTCTGTTAAACAGTTTTTTTCATATCTGTCTGTGTTTATCCTTTATTTTCAAAAAAGGATGTGACATCAGAGAAATGATGACATAACTTGCACTTGACTTTGCTTTGAGTGACAGAGGGTTGTGCAAGGTCTCCAATCTCACTTTCTCCTCCTGAGCCATCTGGGTCCAGTGACCAGATAATCCATCAATGCATCAGGATGACTAGAGATGGCACAGGATGCAATGGGAGACCTTGGCCTTTCCAGGCTAGGCCTCTTCACATACTCACTTAGAGGGAGGTAACACCCACATAGGGATGTAAACAGTCTGCCCAAATTAAATAACAAGTTTTCTTTTTCTTTTCTCTTCCTGTTAATCTTTTTATGCCTGTCTTGAATCTTGTATTTGAAAATGAAGTTTTCTAATGAACTCTGTCCTTTTCATAAGGAAGGTCTGGAAATCCCTTATTTCATTGAATGTCTATCTCCTTGCCTCAAAGATTATGTTCAGTTTTGCTTGGTAATTGATCCTTGCTTGTAGAATAAAGTCAGATGTACACATATTTAAATTTCTTAGGGAAAAATTGAGATTTGGAGCATTAAAAGGATTTTAGTGTGAGACTATGTAAAGAAGCTTTTAGCCTCTTTACCTTTAATACATATTTTACTCTTTTAATGTAAACATGTTTATTCTTTTCATTATGATGCTTATAGCTATTGTTTATTGATTCTAGCAATTCCATGCATCATATGGAAAAATATATCTATTGTGTTGAAGTCTAGAACAGTCTAGAACTTGATGCACTCTATTTTGTTTGGAGGTTTGGCATTTAATAACCATCACATATGTGTTTGCATCATTTAGCTTATACAACAGTGACATGTGGAGACTACCTTTAAAACTGATCCATTTCTATACATCAAAGAGGAGAAAAATGATGAAGTACACCCCTATTAATACCCCTCTCTCTTTGTGTAAATTCTGGTCAGGAATGATGGCAGAGGCATCAGAGTTGACAGAACTCTTTTGGAGTTGATGAACTGGATCAAGGGAACACTTCCAGGAATGTTCTATTTGTTGGAAGGACCCCAGCCAGTCACCTATACTATGAAGATGAAGACTGAGAGGGGAACCAGAGGAACAAAAGAGATTTTTCAGATATATAACAAAAGATAGACTTAGAAAATCAACAAACAAGAGTTCATGATAAATTTTACCTGTCATTTAATGTGACTGAGCTAATAAAGCATTCTAAAGTTTCACGTGAGGATTGATATTTTTTGAGGATTCTAACCTAACCATGACCTTTGTCAAACTTTGTCAAACTTTGTTGTTTCAGCAATAGCCAATCAGAAGAAACACTGAGTCTGACTAGGTTTGAAATTTATTGAACTGAAATAAGTGATTTTGTAACTAAATCAGTGAATAATATCATTCTAATTACATGCTGAAGTATTACACACACTAATAATGTGTGGTAGTTAAAAACAAAATTTATTGTTCTTTTTTTGGGTAAGTTTCAAAGGTATTTCAAGTTTTCATGCTCCTAGTATTCAAATATTATGATGACTGTGTATTTATTTTATATTTTTTCAATTGTATGTGCTTAAGTTACTTTTGTTTCATAATAGGATATTCAACTAGAATTTGTTTTATTACTGTCTGGTGTTTTGGTTAAAACATATTTATGCTGTTTTAGCCTTTTTCCTTCCATTAATATTTTGTTTCATTGCTAGGTTTACAAACTTCCATATAATTTATCTACTTTCTAAGTGTTGTCCTATATTATTATTGTGGTATTTTTAGGCAAACTACGTTTTCATACCAATTATGATGTGTGACAGAGCCAACTTTAATGCAGTATTTTCTATATTTTTTCTTTCATTTCTGAAAGGTATGATTACTCTTATAATTATTTTCTAATGGAAGTGTAAAAAGATGCAACTAAAAGCATATTTCATATTTTATTAAATCAAGACGAATGAGAACACTACTTTAGAAATAAAATTAGGTTCAATCCCTATCTCTGCCACTGGCTCTGTGATCTTAGACAAGGCACTTAAAATATCAGTGCACCACCCCCACAATCCTCCCTGGCAACTATCTAACATAGATTGCAGAATACTTACTGATCTGCATTTGGTGGAACAAGTTTTCTCACTGGAAATACCCTTCATCACTGAAATCATATGTTTACCCCCTTAAAAAATCTCCAACAATATTAAATGAAATGAACAAATTAGGGCATATTTCCCACATGCTATGGTCCTTTTAGAGGGAAATTGACAAATAGAGGAAACTCCATCCTGTAAGCTTTTAGTATACCAGCAAGAAATCAAAAGATCAAATTTTATTAGGGGAACTATATTTTTTCATTAATTATTCTGTATGGGGTTAAGGCTGAAAAATTCTCTGTTTCTTTCTCTTTCTCTCTCTCTATGATTTCCCTCCCTTTATTTTAGCCCAGCTACTGTAGAAATATTGCTGTAGTAACCTCTTTGTTGAATGGAAAAGGTGTAGGGATTAAGCCTAGATCTGATAAGGATAGAATCAGGGTTCCTGGTTATGCAATAGCCTTAAAGTTAGCAAATCTGTTCCTGGGACCTAATTTTCTCCAGCCTCCCTTGATGAAGCTTCTGGACATGAACAAGAATCTAAAAAATTACTGGACGTGTAGAGTAAAGGCTCCTCCAAGTAGTGGATATATGAATACCACATGAAGTAGCATAATAGGCTGTGATAAGACCAATTTCAAATATGGAGAGGAAGGACATAGTTTCTACAGAGACTAAGTGTTATTACCCTTGCTTTATATCTTATATTAAAATTAAGTAAACCTCCTTTTGTTAGCCATATAATGACTATGATTGGGCTATTTATGAAGTCCCAGAATTGTACCTAAATTAACATGATACTGTCACCAGGCCTACTCCTCACACAAGATTTAATTAATATAGATAACTTTGTTTACTGATTCAGCTTTTCACTCTCCTCATGACATGGTATCTTAGAGTGATGCCTTGAGTACTAAGAGATTAAGTGAGTTGGCCATATAGCCAGTATGTCAGAGACAAGTTCTGTAACCAGTTCTACTTGACTCCAAGATCAGCTACACTATGCTGGCTATATTAAGGACAATTAGTGTTGCCCCAGTGATCGATTGCATTTCTGTTATCCAGGGACCAAGCTAAGTTTAGAGATGTCTATCCTTGGGTTGATTTTGAGGTGATGAATTTAGGGTGAGTTTCTATGACCAACTTCTGTTTTTACAACTCTTTCTTCTCTCTAATGGTCCTCAAAATGAAAAATGAAATGTTTTTTGCAGTATATTCATTAGGTCAATATTTCTTGAATATCTACTACAGGTATGGTACTATTCAATACATGATGACCTTTAAGACATAGTCCCTGCCCTCTTGTAGCTTCTGGTTTCATTGTGAAACTAACATAAAAGCACAAAAAAACCCCAAACAAACCAACAAACTTTAAACAGCAGTATGAGTAAGTGTGGTGCAAGGGAGAGGTCTGTTTTTGGAATCTGAGGACCTGAGTTCAAATTCTAACTCTGTCACATTCTACTGAATCATTTATCCTTTCTGAGTTTTGGTTTTTTAAGAGTGGGGGTTCTATCATCCAAACTCTGAGGTCATTTCCAGCTGTAAATTTACAATCATATGATGCTATAAGGGAGATTTTGATTAATACAAAAGAACTCAGAAGAGAGAAACTAATCACTCTGGATTGGAAGAGGTCATTCTATATGTGAATTAAATGGGACTTGAAGGATTGACAGAATTTGCATGAGTAGAAACAAAAGGGAGAAGGGATGCAAATAAGACGTGAACAAAGGCACAGAATATATTTTTAAAAATGCATTTACCTTAGAGAGAGGAGACTCATGAGTATTATTAAGGGGAAGACATAGGTATAGGAAAACCTACCCTAAGACATTATGCCAAGAGTATCAAGACAGGAAACATTTTCATGTTAAACAGTTTATAATAAGTCAATCTGTTATTACCAATTTGGCACAGCCACAGAACAATCGTGAGAAATATTTAAATGTCCTAAGGGGAAAAAAGGAAGAGATAGGCTGTCAAAGTCTACAACTCTTTTGGGGGCTAAAGTTGGAACACTTTCCAGTATTATCTTCTAAATGTCCTTATTGAGTCTTTGAAGGGTTTTTTTCTGAGTTTGAGTTTTATTGGGTCTTTGTTACCTGCAGTCTTTGGTTGAAAAATAAATCAATGATTTTTAAGGATTTAAAACAGAATTCTTAATAGTCAAAGATGTTAGATATTTTGGTGGGTCTGTAGGTAGTTAGTATAATTTTTCTATCAGGTACTATTAACTTTCTTAAACTTTATCTTCTGTTTGTCTAATTTTCAGGGTTACTGCACCTTTATCAGGCACAACTTGGCCTATTCTATATTATACAACAATGGTCTTAGATTTCCTGAATCTTTTGCTTCTGTTCTGTTTGCTTGGTGCTCTGAGTTCCTGATTATCAAGGTCAAAAGGACTGGGAGGGAAGGAGGTTAAAATTTTCTAGTGTTATGCTAGAGAGTAACAAAGATGACTTGGACGGTGTCAGGGTGAGTTAGGTTGATTTATTAATTCAATATACAAAACAATATACCCCACATAAATATGTGATCATATGCCTGATCAATAAATCTCAGAGATATTAGACTGTGTTGAAATTATTTGGAATTGCAATGTTGCAAAGGAAGAAGTTTGGATAAAGCTTTGCTTTCCATTAAAACCCTTTTAGCCTTATCCAAGGCATCTTACCCCTTTAGTTAGACTAAGACCTTGAGATCTTTGAAGAGTCTTAGAGAATCTGGATGTACCAATTTTTGTTGTTGTCTTGGCAGGCTCTAGCTCAACTTATACAGTATCTACATTAGGTGCCAAAGGTAGACTGGTTCATAGCTCTGTGGGTTCAGAGAATCCCAGCTACCTCACCTCCCAAAAAACCCCACAAAAACCAACAAAAAAGGTACAATATGTCAAAGGAAAATTTCTTGAGCACACTCACAAGTGGGAGAAAAGGACTTCCAGCATCTAGAAGCTATGAATTACTCTAAGGAGTCTAAATTTCTTCAAATACTGGATATTAGCTTTTAAAATTTCCAAGGTTTATTATGAGCTACTCATTATATCCTAAACCCAGTTCAGAAATTATTACAATATTTATGAAGCTTTTTCTTTGCCCTATTGCACATGAACTTTGCCTTGACAGAGGTTTAAATATTGACTGATCCATTGCAAAGTGACATTAATTAACCTTTACAATGTTTAATATGCACTTCAAGTAATCTTGGTTTAACACTACTTCCCTAAAGACTAACCAGAGCCTTTGGTTACCAAAGCTTCTAAAGGGTTAACTTCTATGTCAGTGTTATCTCTCTAAGAGGAATTCAGAATAAATTCAGGACAGAACTTGCTACTCAGGGAATAAATGCCCATTTGAGACAATATTATTTTTATTACTACAAGTAAGTAAAAATACAGAAAATTCTTCTATTGTTATTGTATACTTTGATGGATCTTCACCTACTCTCGCTGATGACTGACTGACCAAGCTCTAACAAGCTTAACACAGATGTAAAGGAAAGCCACAAAAGCCAAAATAGAGGAACTTATAGAATGAGTTAATTTCTTTTACTGGAAGAGCACTAGCAATAATTCAAAAATGCCTCATCTGCGTGGGCATTTTAACTGCAAGCAAATTTTAATGACATAAATATATTTAATTAAAAAATCTGTTGCAACATATGGCTGAAATTTCAGAGAACTTTGACTGGTAGAATATAAACAATCCTCCTTCCTATTAAATCATATACACAAGTTGTATAACAAAAAAAAGTATACTTATTGAATTTTTCTTCCTTCAAAGTAATTAGCTATCAGAAACTATTAAAGTAAAATGATACTTCAAAATTATTTGAAGATTGCTATTTCCAGCATTATAAGCTTCCTATATCTTTTGAAGTTGAAGCCTGGGGTGGGAGGTAACCTCATAATGATTTGCTTGTACCCATTATTTTTTATAAAAAGATTCTATGGCTTTTTCTCCCCTTCCTCCTTCAGCATATAGCAAAAATTCTTAAAACTCTTTCTAAATCACCCATTCATGTTTTTGTAGCTGTTCATGCCTATAGAAAGAGCACATAGTGTTCAGGTCCACACAAGAAATCAAAAGTCCTCTCAGGTGCCTTAGGTTGAACAGGTCTTGTTGTTCAGAGCACAAATGCCAATGTTTATTATGTTCTTGCAATCAGGGGGAGACAATCTATGCAAAATACAGGAAAATAAAACCATGTTGTTCTCCATAGCATCTTGATTAATATTTCAGTGACATTTGTGACAAATCTCCAGGTGTTATAATTTTTAATCTTTGAGTCAGGACTATAGCTTCCATTAAAAAGGGGGGAAAGTGGAGACATACTGCTGAGTTACAGACCTGTCATTATTTCCACCAGGTTTACATCCCTGCAGCCATCTGCACCAAGAGCCATTCAGTGAAAATTACACCCCTGGTCAGTTCCTTTCAGACTGAAACCAAAGGCTGGTCTTGAAAAAACTCTTTCAGATTTACTGTTGTCACAGTTAGCCAGGCACATACTTTCCATGTACTATGTTGGATAGAATTTACATTTTCAAATCTTTCTAGACAATTTGTTCACAATCACAGACATGCTTTTCAATTTCTAATATATTTCCTTGAAAGAAAAATAGTTTTGTAGAATTCACTAGTCATTTCCAAAAATGGCTAAATGGTTGGGTGAATTTTATGTAGCTAAGATTAGAAAGCAGGGCTTAATAGATGAATTAGAACAAAATTCTTGAAGCATACATATATAGATGTAATAACTACATACAGATATGTGTATATACTGTTTTATATAATATACATGTATATATATATGATTTGTATAAATTTAATAAGTACAAAACAATACGCATGCAAAGAACAAAAATATAGCAGTACTTAGTTATTGTTAGCAGCAACAAGTATCATTCAAAATTTTCCTAGATACTGCAGAAGAATATATTATTTTGTGTTGCAGAGCATGAAGATAGTTAATGCACTGTATCCTTAATTGAATCACCATAAACTATTTCAAAAGTCATAAAGCTAATACTCCTGCATTTTGGTTGTCTTTCTCACTTGTCTTGGATATTCAAAAATGAAATGATGTTACCAAATGCATATTTTTGGGCACAGCTACAAAAACAAATGAAGAATTAACCCCTTCCCAAAGAAAACTTAATTTAGCAGTTATGGTAAAAGTTGCAACAGTACCTTTAATGTTATATCCCCTAAATGCCAATCATTTATCAGTGTTTCTAGGCCTATGACAAAAAGCAGGAAAATGAAATATGTTGTGTTGCAAGGACAGGTGACAGGGGAGATGGGAAGCAGGGTGGGGCTGTGACCCATATTTTGATGCAGTACACACTTTAGAAAATTAGGTTGCTTTTGTCGGTTTTATATCCCTCTTAGGTAAATGAAATCTAGGAAAATGGGCAAGATTCATTAACAAGTTACAGAATTTTTCCACCTATGCATTTTTGTTACTTTGGGGGCATGGAGAGAGAATACTATATTATCATACTAATGTTTTTCTTGTGTTAAATGAGAAAAATACCCCATCTCCTGCACTTTAAACCAGAGGTATGCTTAAAGTATAAAGCTGTATCATACTTGCTTTTCTATTTTATGTTATCAATCAAAGAATGTTAGAGCAGCAGATGGCTTTAAAAGACAACCCTTGCCTGACTTCATAAATTAATTGAGAAGTAAACTGAGACCAAGAGTTCATAAGTAACTCACAAGGTTGTTTGTGAGGATTGAGATGTTTTTTTCACCCATGTGCCATCATTTATGTATTGAACTGAGATATCATACAAGGCAACAGATGTTTACATTATCATACAGTAAATAAAGCATTTCCAGAGCTTAATAAGAATGTTCATCACTCCCTGTGCTTCACACAAATTTCTTTTAATAAATAATTTGATGAATTGAAAAGTATTTACAATGTTAACAAATTAAAAAGCTTTAGATCCATTTTGCTGGTCATCTGGTTCGATGTTTTTTCAGAGAGAATTCCTGTCAGCCTGTTCCTCCTTGAAAGATTATTGACCAGATAGGAAGAACTACTCCAAAAAGTTAGCATGGTTTGTTATGAGTTCTTCATCTTTTAGTTCAGGAAAGCTATGTATGTTTTCTGTTATGCATTTGTAAACTGTGCAAACTGTACATTGCTATATAAATGTAAGAATTTGTTTTCATTAATTGCAGAGAATAAGATTAGAACCAAACTCTTTGAATGTAAAGATCTTTTGTACCATACCATGATGGGCACCTTGACAGCTTTATCTTCTGGCATCAGGGCTGTGTTCTCTACATAAGGACAGAGAATTGCATCTCCTTTGCCCCCTCCCAGCTCTGATTGTTACAATAAATGTTTTTGATTCTATAGTGTAACACATACTTTTCACAAAATAAATACTTGTATACCATGAGAAGTGGAGTATTCTCACACTAAAACGTTAAAAGCAAAATTTAAGAGGTAGTGTTGCATAATAGAGAACAAATTTGGAGTTAAGAAGACCACATTCAAGAAAAGTCCACCTTCTGAGATATACAGCCTTTGTAAGGACAAGTCACTTAACTCTAGAAACCTCTTTAATTCTTTGAGTTGCAGGGAAGCTCCTGACCTACCTGGGTAGAGTTTCCTGATACAGGAGGTCCCTGTGCCAGGGAGTCTAGTTGCTATTCCTATCATTATAGCTGGCTTCAGAGGGAGGAATACCTGGGATCAAATCCAATCTCCCTCATATTTGTTTTTGAGTTCTTGCAAATTAATCTGTTGGTTTCCCAGAGTAGAGGTTGTAGGGACAGTGAGTAAGGAGATCTTAACCAATCCCAGTTTCAGTCCTATCCCTAACATATATATATATATATATATATATATATATATATATATATATATATATATATATATATATATATATATATACACACACACACATATATATGTGTGTGTGTGTATGTGTGTGTGTATGTGTGTGTGTGTATGTATGTATATGGATAGATATAGATATCTCTCTATATATACACACATAAATAAATACATGTATCCATTCCCTGGTTGGGTTAGCCTTACAGATGTTTCTTAAGCAGCCTCTTCTTTGCTTGCGTTTACTCTTAGCCCCTTTTACTATCTACTATTACCATATGTACTTTAGGGATGATTGATGTATTCTCCTATGTAAACACATTCCTGAATAACTAGTCCCTGATGGGTAAATCTATTTCTTTCCTTATTTTTGGACACTAAGATTCAGTTTGAAGTTCTGATATTGAGAGTGTAAACCACTTCACAAAATTTGGCTTGAGCTGAGTCTCTTTCTTGACATTTAATTTTGAAGAAATGTAACAGAAGAATGTCATTTAAAAAAATCATTTTGAGTCCATTTAAAAATTAAAGTCTTTTCTTCTCTCATTATCATATTCATTAGTCTCTGTCACAATCATGAGTAAAATTCTTAAAATACCTATTACTATTGCTAGTCTTCTAGTTTGTACTTTATATCATCTCTAAAAAGCAAAACCAAAAAGTGAGCAGGTTTTCGTTAACTTCAACCATCTGACACAATGATTTACATAAAAAACTTTTCATGTTTCTTCCCAACAATGGAAGTTTACTTTAAATTCTCAAGTGATTTCAGGAAGTATCCAACTGAATCAAACATCTGTTAATTTAACCCCTTTAGGAGGCTGCATCAAGCAATTTGTGGTCCATTTGCAATCCATATTGCTTGACATTCCTTTGGGTTGTGTGTTACCAGGGTGCAGATGTTAGGTACCCTTGTCCCATATCTGTACAATTAGGGCTGTTTCCAGAGCCACAGGTGAGAACTGAGCCAATATTCTCATATAAGAAGATACTGATTCACATATATGGTAATTTCTCACTATAAAATCTTGCATACATGGGTCAATTTGGGGATAGGCAATTGTTTTTCTTTCTAAATCCTGAAAAGAGGCCCTATATAGTACAATGGGAAGATCTATGAAGTTAAAAGAACTGGATTTAATCCTGGTTCTGCTGCAGAATGACCTTTGGGAAATCACTCAACCTTTCTGGTATCAGGGTTTTTTTCATTAGTAAAATTAGTGGAATTGGTACTGTTTCAGCTCTAAATTTTATAATCCTATAATTCTTTGGGAGGGGCTTATGCTGTGTAGATTCAGGTTGCAAATGTTTCAAAATTTCTGGTCCACAATGGTGAACTAAACCAAACCAAACCATAGAAGAACCAAAAAAGATCAGCATAAAAAACTGTTAGAGTACTTTAGATAGATACTACAATGATAGCATACAAATAAATATCATTTGTAGGACTCAAGACCCTGAATTTCAGCTTTGTTATGAAAAGTAAAAGCAGAATTTTTAGGAAATACCTATAACGTGGCAGTTTCAATTATGGACAATTTTAATACGCTTTTATGAAGAGGAGAGATAAATTTATTTTCAATTTGAATACAAACTTTCACCTCTTACCCTGACAATGAGTGCTGCCAGACGGATTCAGGATTCCTGCATCAGCCAACATACTTTTGCACAGAGATCACAGGAGCTAAGACTATGAACTGGGTTTTAAAAGAGGACATCAGGAAAGAGAGTGAGCATATTTACCTGTGGAGTCATACAGAGGTTGGGTGGCAAGTAGCCCACTTGTTTGATCTCTAGGTGTCTGCTCCCTTGTGCCCTCTTTCCTTGGGACAATTACCAGCTGGGGCAGCAGATGATTGTGATAGGAACCTGAGGAGATACCCCCCCCCCCGAACCTAATGGGGAATTCTGGGTGAGAATGTTGCACAGCTGACAGTTTTTGCCCATTCCTCTGAACAATGTACCTTGCCTATTAAAGGCTTTAATTCTTAGCTCACATTCCCTTTACTGTTTTCCCCCCACTTCCTTCCTTCTTTCTCCCCTTTGTAAGAGGGATAGAGGTGAGGAATAGAAGGCAATTCTGTACATCATCACAAGATGTTCAACGACTGTTCCAAAAGAAAGATTTGTTCCTTTATTGCTTACCATTGTTGCTGCTACTTATGAATGTTTTTCCCCTTTGACATAAACAAAAATCAAGTAGCTGCCAAATCTTTGCTTGGTGTGAAAGATGGCAGTAGGTAGAGATTAGAATATGTAGCACCTTTTCTCTTAATGAGAAAGAGACATAGTTCACTTTTTCATTGAGAGCTAAGAATGGGACAGAGGACCCTGGATCCCTTTAAGATACAGCATAAAAGCATAAACAACCACATCTTAGAAGGGTAAACAGAACTATTGAAACTATATGTCATTTTTATATTACTAGGGATCAGTATTAACATAAATGAATACCCTTTATACAAGTGGGATTTAGGAATTCTTTTCTCTCTCCATGTATCATTATATAAGATTTTATATTTAAAATGAAACATACTCATTATGCTATGAACAGCTGGTTTTTTTAAAGTAACATTATAAAAGTGTAAGTGAATAGAATTATATCATTAATAGAAATCTATCAAATACAATACTAAGTAGTATTTTGGGGGATTCTTTTAATATTCATGTTCAAAGTGACCTCATTCTTAAAAACTGGTATAAGAAACTACATTTATGGAGGGCCAGAGCCAAGATGGCTGAGTAAAAGCAGGGACTTCCCTGAGCTGTTCCCCAAACCCCTCCAAATGCCTGTGAAAATGACTCAACAGATTCTAGAGTTACAGAGCCCACAAAATGACAGGGTGAAACAAATCCTTGCTCCAAGAGAACTTAGAAAGTCAACAGGAACAGACTTTTGCATTGAGCAGGGAGCAGAGCACAGTTCAGCATGGTTCACACTGACACAGATGAGCTAGAGTAGACCTCAGAGGACTGACTGAATCATTGTCATCTGTGACAGTTTCCAGACTTCTCAACCCACAAACACCAAAAAAGTTGGTGGGAAAACTCTGTGGGACCTGGGTGAAAGAGGAGTGGAGTCACATGCAGTCTGGCCTGTTCCAGCTCCAATCCCATGGCATTGGAGGGGCTGGTGGCCACAGTCACAGCAGTGGCAGAGGCTTCTTCTGGAGTTCTGGTCCCACAGAGAGTGATGTATCAAAGGACTGATAGAAAATTCCTGAAACCTGGAACAGGACACCCACCCCTATCCTCCCCTCCACTGGAAACAGAGTTCTACCTTGACAAAGAGTTAAAAAGTCAAATGTTTGTCTGGGAAGATGAGTAAGAATTGTAAAAGAACTCAGACTACAGAAATCTTACTTTGGTGACAAGGAAGATCAGGGCATACAACCAGAAGAGGACAGCAGAGTCAAAGCTTCTACATCAAAAACCTCCAAGGGGAACATCAATTGGTTGTGGGTCAGGGAGGAGCTCAAAAAGGATTTTGAAAATCAAGTAAGAGAAGTAGAGAAAAATTGGGAAGAGAAATGAGAGTGATGCAAGAAAATCATGAAAATAGAGTCAGTGGCTTCCTAAAGGAGACCCCCAAAAAACTGAAGAAAATAATACCTTATAAAATAGACTAAGACAAATGGCAAAAGAAGTCCAAAAATCCAATGAGGAGAATAATGCCTTAAAAAGAAAAACTGGGGAGGAGCCAAGATGGTGGAGTAGAAAGATACACATATGCTAGCTCCAAACCCACAGCCTATAAAACACCTGTGAGAAGAACTCCCAACAAATTTGGGAGCAGCAGAAGCCAGAGAACAGAGCAGAGGAGATTTCTGTTCCAGAGAGACCTGAAAAACTGAAACAAAAGGTCCATCGTGCCCTGGACCCAGAGCAGAGCCCAGCCCTGCCTCGGCCATGCTGCACCTAAAGGAGCAGATCTGAGCAGGCTCCAGGGACAGAATCTCCAGTAGCTGTGCAGGTCCCTCCACCCACAGTCTCCAAAAGTCAGTGAGATGGTCTTTTCAGCTACCCAGAGGGGAGTGGGGTGTCTCCTCAGGCCCCTTCTGGAGGTAGCAGCAGAGGCAGCAGTGGAAAGGGGCTCCCAAAGCAGGCAGGACCTCAGATCCATTGTTGAAGGTCTCTGAGTAAACCCCCTGAGGGAACTGAGCCCTGTGAGGTGGTCCTGCCCCTACCCAAGGATCTGAATTAAATCTCACACTGAATAGCAGCCCTGTCTCCACTGAAAGCCCTGAGGCTGGGAAGAAGCATTTGAATCTCAGACCCCAAGCACTAGCTGGGCAGAACTGGAGGCCAGGTGGGTGTGGAGAGGAAACTCAGAAGTCAAGTCCCTGTCTGGGAAAATGCCCAGAAAAGGGGGAAAAAAAATAAGATCATAGAAGGTTACTTTCTTGGTGAACAGATATCTCCATCCTTCCTTTTTAATGAGGAAGAACAATGCTTACCACCAGGGAAAGACATACAAATCAAGGCTTCTGTATCCCAAACACGCAAAATAAATATTCAATGGGCTCAGGCCATGGAAGAGCTCAAAAAAGATTTTGAAAATCAAGTTAGAGAGGTGGAGGAAAAACTGGGAAGAGAAATGAGAAAGATGCAAGAAAAGCATGAAAAGCAGGTCAACACCTTGCTAAAGGAGACCCAAAACAATGCTGAAGAAAATAACACCTTGAAAAATGGGCTAACTCAATTGGCAAAAGAGGTTGAAAAAGTCAATGAGGAGAAGAATGCTTTCAAAAGCAGAATTAGATAAATGGAAAAGGAGGTTCAAAAGTTCACTGAAGAAAATAGTTCTTTAAAAATTATAATGGAACAGATGGAGGCTAATGACTTTATGGGAAACCAAGAAATCACAAAACAAAACCAAAAGAATGGAAAAATGGAAGATAATGTGAAATATCTCATTGGAAAAACAACTGACCTGGAAAATAGATCCAGGAGAGACAATTAAAAAATTGTGGGACTACCAGAAAGCCATGATCAAAAAAAGAGCCTAGACATCATCTTTCATGAAATTATCAAGGAAAACTGCCCTGATATTCTAGGACCAGAGGGCAAAATAAGTATTCAAGGAATCCACTGATCACTGCCTGAAAGAGATCCAAAAAGAGAAACTCCTAGGAACATTGTGGCCAAATTCCAGAGTCCCCTGGGCAAGGAGAAAATATTGCAAGCAACTAGAAAGCAACAATTCAAGAATTGTGGAAAAACAATCAGGATAACACAGGATCTAGCAGCCTCTACATTAAGGGATCGAAGGGCATGGAATATGATATTCCAGAAGTCAAAGGAACTAGGACTACAACCAAGAATCACCTACCCAGCAAAACTGAGTAGAATACTTCAGAGGAAAAAAAAATGGTCTTTCAATGAAATAGAGGACTTTCAAGCATTCTTGATGAAAAGACCAGAGCTGAAAAGAAAATTTGACTTTCAGACATAAGAATGAAGAGAAGTATGAAAAGGTAAACAGCAAAGAGAAGTCATAAGGGACTTACTAAAGTTGAACTGTTTATATTCCTTCATGGAAAGATAATATTTGTAACTCTCAAAACTTTTCAGTGTCTGGGTAGTTGGTGGGATTACACACACACACACACACACACACACACACACACACACACACATACACACACACACACACACACACAGAGCACAAAGTGAATTGAATAGGATGGGATCATATCTTTAAATAACGAAATTAAGCAGTGAGAGAGAAATATATTGGGAGGAGAAAGGGAGAAATGGAATGAGGCAAATTATCTCTCATAAAAGAGGCAAGCAAAGGACTTTTTAGTGGAGGGA